>NC_092096.1:35483907-35513907 GCF_045679555.1 Salvelinus alpinus | reverse complement strand
CATCCGGGCTTCTTCATCTGCAGGATCGTCTGAGACCAGCCACCCGGACAGCTGATGAAACTGAGGAGTATTTATGTCTGTAATAAAGCCCTTTTGGGGGGGGGGGGGATTATTCATGACTGAGCTCCTTCCCAGTCATGTGAAATCCATAGATTAGGGCCTAATTTATTTATTTCAATTGAGCGATTTCCTTACATGAACTGTAACTCAGTAAAATCGTTGAAATTGTGGCATGTTGCGTTTATATTTTTGTTCAGTATACTTCTAGCTGACTCTGAAGAGATCCGTACCGTAGCTTATGTGAATTGAATTCAGAGCATGTCGGGAGCATGTCGGGATTGCGTTGAAATGAAATTCTCCCAGAGAATCTGATCATCTGGTCGACCTCTTTTGACACAAGCAAAACACTAGCCAATCACCATAGAGAACGGGACGTTCCCAATGGTGCCCACATTGACAGTAACCGCATGCAGTGCTGAATTTGATGAAATGCAGGTGATAGCGTTATTTAATTTTTCAGAAAAATGTTGTAGGTAACAGCGCAACGTATCAGATTAGGGGAGAGTAAGGTTTTGGGATGAAATTGGTTCCATTTTATCCTTATATCTTATTCCAAAATGGGAGTTACTCCTATCTGTCTACTTGAAATGAAGAGAAAATGTAACCTACAGAGTCTCTGAAATAACCAAGCTATTGATTTGGATTGAACAATATTCTTTATGAAATGAAAAAGTTCATACTTTGAAAGTATGACTTTTTATATAACCTTCTCCAACTTTTGAGATGCTGACGAGAATTGTCCAGGTGGATGACCTCATGTAAAGTATATCACACATTTTATCCTTAAAATTATTAGGCTATGCAGCACCCTCTAGATTGGGGGCAATAGACTATGAACTGTGGAAACCAACCTATGGAATAACTAATCCTTGTTTACCCAGGGCCGTACCTACATAGAGTATGAGGACACCGATGTCCGGACCTCTATCATTTTTTCTCATTTGAAAACAATTACACAATAAAGAAAAACAAGTAAGGGTCAACATCTAAATATTGCTCCCTCTAAATGTTGATCAAAGCTCAGAACGCTTATATTCTTGATCTGACTGGAATCGTGAACAGTGGTTTGTCCGTTTTGTTCGCTTGCATCCCCCGGATTTGCATTTAGCAGCACACCACCTTCTCAAACAGCTAACTCCATCCTCCCACGGCACAGACCGAGGGCCTGAGACGTGAAACAAACTACCCCAGCTTGGAGTCAGCTCAAGTAGGCGTTTAACGACGCTGCTGAGAGTGTGGCTGCGAGATGCCGGACATAAGGCAATCCCATTATTCCTCTCCAGCCATTACCACGAGCCTGTCCTCCAGAATTAAGGTGCCAGCAACCTCCTGTGGTACCGTGGTTCCCTAACTTCTGGTTGGGGCCCCATGTGGGTTCCCCTGAGAAAATCTGTACTGATCTTATCAAACAAATTAGGGGGGGAAAAAAGAGATATGTTTTAATATGAATATCTCACCATGGCCTATCTTCCCTATAGGCCTACATTAAAATGCAACCAAAATGCAAACAACACAGTTCTATAAATGTCATAACATTTTGTTTATATCGGTGGTTGTTCGTCTTATCTCGATCTGGAGTTTGTAGTTTACTCCTTACCCACTTTTTTTTTTTTACCACTACATTACTGATATCAATACAGAATCGTAAGTAATATGCACATAATTCATGTGAAGGTGATAATTGGATCATCTGTGTGTGCTCCATTGATGTCTGTTTGAGCGGATCTTGACTAGTAATGCCTAGGAATACAAATCCTTTGAAATTTGAGAAAAGTGACACCTATGTAAAGCGTTGATGATTTTATTCAATTCACCATTACAGCTGCCTGAACAGTCGCTGATGCTACGTGGCAATGTGAATTATTTCACATTTCCCCCCTGAACATTGTAATTGTATAGCTAATAGGCTGTGTGTCTGTAGATGGACTGTGGTGAATGAAGCTAGAGCAGCCAAGGTGATAATGGCTGGGGTCATTTTTGCTTATTTTTGCTGTTGTCCAAATAGCATTTTAAAGTTGTTTGTATAGAAATGCAGTAAATAAGCTTCAATGTTCTATAAAACTCAGACCTCACTGCTCAGTTATTTTTTATTTAACCTTTATTTAACTAGGCAAGTCAGTTAAGAACAAATTCTTATTTACAATGACGACCTACACCGGCCAAACCTGGACCAATTGTGTGCCACTCTATAGGACTCCCAATCATAGCTGGTTGTGATACAGCCTGGATTTGAACCAGGGTGTCTGTAGTGAAGCCTCAAGCACTGAGATGCAGTGCCTTAGACCGCTGCGCCACTCTGGCGCCCAGAAAGGTTATTGCACCGTTTTCTCCAGCATGTTGTTGGAAGACCAGCGAAAGTACACATTTGAAGATTGGGACACTCAAGTAATTATTAATGATTAGACTATCATAGATGGATAAAGTGATCATTTCTGTCCAATTAACAAAAGACTTGCATGCACACATCATTTTGCTTAGGGATTTGAGTTTGTTTGACATTTTGACAATGTGAAATCAACAGACCAAATGCAAAAAATACAATGTAACAAATAATTAAACACTTATTCAAACTATAGCAAACAAACTGTGTGAAAACGCCCCCTGGACCCCACCCCTTTTTGTTGCATCGGGACCACGTCTGACTGATCTCAATTGCTAGTTAGGTCATGGGGTGGGGGCTTTCTGATGAGTTGGGACTGGGGGTGTTGGAACTGAATCGGATGGTTGTCACTTAAGGCCCTAAGAGCAGACAAGGTAGTATGGATCCGTGGACTAGGTCAATGTGTGGATGTGAGACATAGCTTCATGTCCATCTCACTCTGTCACTTTCTGCTCTCTTTTTCCCCATCTCCCACTTTTTCCCTCTACCCGCACACACACACACACACACACACACACACACGTACTTATGCCCTTGTCATCGGAAAAAAGCACACTACAGAGAGTGAGCACACTCAATAGGTGTATTTACAGTATGAATGACTAAAGTACTGTAGCGGTATTGTTGGAACATCAAAGCTACAGTATTTCAAAGCCACTCTCATTATGTGTTTTCATGTGTCCTGTCACTGTGTAGTCAGATGAAACATGCTGTTTTGTATACTAACTTTACAAAGAGGTGACCTCAGTGAAGGTTCATACATTTTTTTTATTTTTATTTCACCTTTATTTAACCAGGTAGGCTAGTTGAGAGCATGTTATCATTTACAACTGCGACCTGGCCAAGATAAAGCAAAGCAGTGCCTCACAAACAACACAGAGTTACACATGGGATAAACAAACATACAGTCAATAACACAATATAAAAATCTATATACAGTGTGTGCGAATGTAGTAAGATTAGGGAGGTAAGGCAATAAATAGGCCAAAATGGTGAAATAACTACAATTTAGCAATTAAACACTGGAGTGATAGATGTGCAGAAGATGAATGTGCAAGCAGAGATACTGGGGTGCAAAGGAGCAAAAAATAATTAACAATTTGGGGGTGAGGTAGTTGGGTCGGCTATTTACAGATGGGCTGTGTACAGGTGCAATGATCGGTAAGCTGCTCTGTTAGCTGATGCTTAAAGTTAGTGAGGGAGATATAAGACTCCAGCTTCAGTGATTTTTGCAAGTTGTTCCAGTCATTGGCAGCAGAGAACTGGAAGGAAAGGTGGCCAAAGCAGGGGGATTGGGGATGACCAGTGAAGTATACCTGCTGGAGCGCGTGCTACGGGTGGGTGTTGCTATGGTGACCAGTGAGCTGAGATAAGGCGGGGCTTTACCCAGCAAAGACTTATAGATGACCTGGAGCCAGCGAGTTTGGCGTTGAATATGAAGCGAGGGCCAGCCAACGAGAGCATACAGGTCGCAGTGGTGGGTAGTATATGGTACTTTGGTGACAAAACAGATGGCACTGTGATAGACTACATCCAATTTGCTGAGTAGAGTGTTGTAGGCTATTTTGTAAATGACATCGCCAAAGTCAAGGATCGGTAGGATAGTCAGTTTTACGAGGGTATGTTTGGCAGCATGAGCGAAGGATGCTTTGTTGCGAAATAGGAAACCGATTCTAGATTTAATTTTGGATTGGAGATGTTTGAGGTGAGTCTGGAAGGAGAGTTTACAGTCTAACCAGACACCTAGGTATTTGTAGTTGTCCACATATTCTAAGTCAGAACCGTCCAGAGTAGTGATGCTGGACGGGCGGGCGGGTGCAGGCAGCGATAAGTTGAAGAGCATGCATTTAGTTTTACTTGCATTTAAGAGCAGTGGAAGGCCACGGAAGAAGTGTTGTGTGGCATTGAAGCTCGTCTGGAGGTTTGTTAACAGTGTCCAAAGAAGGGCCAGAAGTATACAGAATGGTGTTGTCTGCGTAGAGGTGGATCAGAGATTCACCAGCTGCAAAAGCGACATCATTGATGTATACAGAGAAAAGAGTCGGCCCGAGAATTGAACCCTGTGGCACCCCCATAGAGACTGCCAGAGGTCAGCAGGCCCTCTGATTTGTCACACTGAACTCTATCTGAGAAGTAGTTGGTGAACCAGGCGAGGCAGTCATTTGAGAAACCAAGGCTGTTGAGTCTGCCGATAAGAATGGGGTGATTGACAGAGTCGAAAGCCTTTTATCGATGGAGGTTATGATATCATTGAGGACCTTGAGCGTGGCTGAGGTGCACCCATGACCAGCTCGGAAACCAGATTGCATAGTGGAGAAGGTACGGTGGGATTTGAAATGGTCGGTGATCTGTTTGTTAACTTGGCTTTCGAAGACTTTAGAAAGGCAGGGTAGGATAGATATAGTTCTGTCTCCCCCTTTGAAGAGGGGGATGACCGCGGCCACTTTCCAATCTTTAGGGATCTCAGAAGATACGAAAGAGAGGTTGAACAGGCTAGTAATAGGGGTTGCAACAATTGAGGCGGATCATTTTAGAAAGAGAGGGTCCAGATTGTCTAGCCCAGCTGATTAGTAGGGGTCCAGATTTTGCAGCTCTTTCAGAACATCAGCAATCTGGATTTGGGTGAAGGAGAAATGGGGGAGGCTTGGGCAAGCTGCTGTGGGGGGTGCAAAGCTGTTGACCGGGGTAGGGGTAGCCAGGTGGAAAGCATGGTCAGCCGTAGAAAAATGCTTTTTGAAATTCTCGATTATCGTAGATTTATCAGTGGTGACAGTGTTTCCCAGCCTCAGTGCAGTGGGCAGCTGGGAGGAGGTGCTCTTTTTCTCCATGGACTTCACAGTGTCTCAGAGCTTTTTTGAGTTTGTGCTAGAGGATGCAAATTTCTGTTTGAAAAAGCTAGCCTTTGCTTTCTCAACGGCCTGTGTATATTGGTTCCTAACTTCCTTGAAAAGTTGCATATCGTGGGGGCTGTTCGATGCTAATGCAGTACGCCACAGGATGTTTTTGTGCTGGTCAAGGGCAGTCAAGTCTGGAGTGAACCAAGGGCTATATGTGTTCTTAGTTCTACATTTTTTGAACGGGGCATGCTTATTTAAGATGGTGAGGAAAGCACTTTTAAAGAATAACCAGGCATCCTATGCTGACGGAATGAGGTCAATATCCTTCCAGGATGCCCGGGCCAGATCGATTAGAAAGGCCTGCTCGCTGAAGTGTTTTAGGGAGCGTTTGACAGTGATGAGGGGTGGTCGTTTGACCGCAGACCCATTACGGACGCAGGCAATGAGGCAGTGATCGCTGAGATCCTGGTTGAAGGCAGCAGAGGTGTATTTAGAGGGCAGGTTGGTCAGGATGATATCTATGAGGGTGCCCGTGTTTACGGATTTAGGGTTGTACCTGGTAGGTTCCATGATCATTTGTGTGAGATTGAGGGCATCTAGCTTAGATTGTAGGATGGCCGGGGTGTTAAGCATATATATTTTAGGTCACCTAACAGTACAAACTCTGAAGATAAAAGGGGGGCAATTAATTCACATATGGTGTCCACGGCACAGCTGGGGGCTGAGGGGGGTCTATAACAAGTAGCAACAGCGAGAGACTTATTTCTGGAAAGGTGGATTTTTAAAAGTAGAAGCTCGAACTGTTTGGGCACAGACCTGGATAGTATGACAGAACTCTGCAGGATATCTCTGCAGTAGAATACAACTCCACTCCCTTTGGCAGTTCTATCTTGTCGGAAAATGTTGTAGTTGGGGATGGAAATTTCAGAATTCTTGGTGTCCTTCCTAAGCCAGGATTCAGACACAGCTAGGACATCAGGGTTGGCGGAGTGTGCTAAAGCAGTGAATAAAACAAACTTAGGCTTCTGATGTTAACGTGCATGAAACCAAGGCTTTTATGGTTACAGAAGTACAAATGATAGCGCCTGGGGAATAGGTGTGGAACTGGGGGCTACAGGGCCTGGGTTAACCTCTACATCACCAGAGGAACAGAGGAGGAGTAGGAAAAGGGTACGGCTAAAGGCTATAAGAACTGGTTGTCTAGTGCGATGGGGACATAGAATAAAAGGAGCAGATTTCTGGGCGTGGTAGAATAGATTCAGGGCATAATGTACACACAATGGTATGGTAGGATGTGAGTACAGTGGAGGTAAACCTAGGTGTTGAGTGAAGATGAGAGAGGTTTTGTCTCTGGAGGCACCAGTTAAGTCAGGTGTGATCTATGCATGTGTATGGGGTGGGACAAAAGAGCTATCTAAGGCATTTTGAGCGGGACTGAGGGCTGTCATGACGTTGGCCTGTGGGTGAGGTTTATGACCCCCCCCCCCCCCCATAAATACCTTTCTCCCTTTCCTCTCTCTTTACTCTACAGAAGGACTCTTGAAAAGCCTTTGTTAAACATAGAAAGTCTGGGAACATCAAAAGGTGGGGGGAAGGGAACCATATTTCGGTAATCCAACCAGCTGAAAATATGCGTTGGTAATAAATGAATATGATGCCAGATCAGTTGGCGTCTGAGACATTATTACTGATGATAGGACGACATAAACTGTATCTTGGAAAGTCTACACATTATAGTTATTAGATTCACATGGAATTGTTGTGCAATTTAAATGTTTAAATATGAAACTATTTGTGAAAAGATTAAATGTAATTTAGCTTCTTAATGAGAGAACTGTTTGTCATAGAGTAAACTATGCTCAACTCAGTGGCCCTGCCCATGTGAACAGACATTGGTTGTAAACTATGAAACACGCCCTTCTCTCCCCTCCTATATAAAGCCCTTGACAAAAATTGCTGAACTTTCTGTTCCGAGGACGTTAGGGTGACAGTCCTATGTTAAAAGGGCTCAGATAATAAGCTGTTCCAAGGACGTGTGGACTTGAGGTCCCCATGTTGAAAGGACAAAGACCACCTACAGAACTAAGCCAACCTTAGAGAACCTAACGAAATGTGCATCAAATTTCAATGTGAAGGTGACGACCTACACCCCGGAAGGATGAATTTCGACTATACCAGCCAGAATATAGCATGAGCTTAAAGTATGGCAACTTGGTATGAACTTTGAACTCTTATTCACTAAAGAAAAGATACCTCCTAGCCGTCGCGTTAGCGCAGCAACTCTAAACGTGGGCTAGGAGAGGACGGACAGAGTATTTGTTCTACCACACGACGACGGTACTACCAAGTACCCATTCTACCACCAGATAATCTTCAGAGGACCAGAGATCCATAAAGGACAAACCGGCCTTCCATCGACGACCAATGACATAATTTTACGACATCATTTGTAATCAATATATGATCTATTCTGGGTATATGTAATTCTGTGTGATTAGTTAGGTATTTAGTAAATAATTAAACCAAATGTTGTATTGCTGATTCAACTTGTTAGCCAGGGTTCGTGAAGATAACCAAGAATTTACAACTTTCAGATGAGACTAAACAAGGTGACTATTAAATATTGACTGCTATTGATGTAAAAGATTACTAGGTCTTTAAGAGTTTATTCTGAAGATTACAGCTCTATAAACATTATTTTGTGGTGCCCCGACTTTCTAGTTAATTATTTACCTGATTAGCTTAATCAGGTAATATTAATTACAGAGAAATTATTTTATAGAATAGCATGTCATATCACTTAATCCGGCATAGCCAAAGACACAACAGGGATCTACAGTGAAATAAAACAATAAGAACTAGTCAAGACAGCAGTAGACAAGGCATATTGACATTAGAGAGAGGCATAAAGCAATCACAGGTGTTGATCAGGAGAGCTAAGATAACAACGGTTAAATGGCGATGAATGGGCAGAGCGGTTAGTTAGGTACATACAGGACCTGAGTTCGAGGCTGGTGCCGACAGGTAAACAAAATGAATGAGGTACCGTGTTATTGAAACACCCCAGGGGGCATCAGCTGTGTCATCATAGGGTCAAAAGAGCAGCAATAGGTGAGTCAGGGTGCCGTTCGGTAGTCACTACTACGCTAGGCGAGCAGGGGACACAGCGTTCAGAAAAGCTAGCGGTCCGGGGCTAGTAGATGGTTCTTCGGCGACATCGTAACAGAATAGCCTGTTGAGACCACATCGGGTGACCACGTCGGCAGTCCAGTCGTGATGGATCGGCGGGGCTCTCTGTCGACAATAAAGGGTCTAGGCCAATTGGCAAAGGAGGTATGGTATCCCTAGAATTAGCTGGTATATAGGCCTAGCCCGAGGCTAACTCAAGGCTAGCTGGTGCTTGCTTCGGGACAGAGGTGTTAGCTAACAGTAGCCACTCGTTTGCAGCTAGGTAGCTGCGATGATCCGGTGTAATGATCCAGAGCGTCAGGAATCCGGTGATGTGGTAGAGAGAAGCAGTTATGCTCTGGGTTATTATTGTGCTGTGCAGAATGGCAGGTGTTGTCCGAGCTAAGGCTGGCTGGTGACAGAGAAAAAGGTGAAGACCGCTAGCCGTGGCTGACAAAGACTAGTAGCAAGTTAGCAGGCTAGCTCCTGATGGAAGTTCCAGTTATAAGGAATAAAAATAGCAGATTCGTACCATATCGGGTGAGGCGGGTTGCAGGAAAGTATATTTAGTTCGTAGATAGAAAGTGAGATTAAGATATATAGGAAAAAGTCCGTCTATTTACGACACGGGATAAGACAAAGACAAACACACATGTCCAACTGCTACGCCATTTGGATCCAAGATGTATGTACAGTGTACACAGAAGCTTGTATGTGCCCATACTACTTTTGACCAGGGCCCATACTAATTTTGACCAGGGCCCATATACTACTTTTGACCAGGGTCAATACTATTTTTGACCAGGGTCCATTCTATTTTTGACCAGGGTCCATATATCTTTTGACCAGGGTCCAGACTACTTTTGACCAGGGTCCATACTATTTTTGACCAGGGTCCATACTACTGTTGACCAGGGCCCATACTACTTTTGTCCAGGGTCCATACTACTTTTGACCAGGGTCCATACTACTTTTGACCAGGGTCCATACTACTTTTGAGCAGGGTCCATACTACTTTTGACCAGGGTCCATATAATTCAGATATTTACACTAAAGCTTTGGGCTATGATAGAGTTATGCTGATAACACAATCATTAAATCAATACATGAATTGCAATAAAGATAATGTTACTGATAATCAAACGCTCTTCATATCTGTGTGTCCTGCCATTACCCAAGGCCTGTTACCACTACATCTACATAACCAAGCATTTAACCTTCTATTGAGTCCTGATAATCAAGCATTCACAGTAACACACATGTACACTACACACACAGGCACGAACACACACACACACACGCACGCACGCACGCACGCAGGCAGGCAGGCAGGCAGGCAGGCAGGCAGGCAGGCAGGCAGGCAGGCAGGCAGGCAGGCAGGCAGGCAGGCAGGCAGGCAGGCAGGCAGGCAGGCAGGCAGGCAGGCAGGCAGGCAGGCAGGCAGGCAGGCAGGCAGGCAGGCAGGCAGGCAGGCAGGCAGGCAGGCAGGCAGGCAGGCAGGCAGGCAGGCAGGCAGGCAGGCAGGCAGGCAGGCAGGCAGGCAGGCAGGCAGGCAGGCAGGCACGCACGCACGCACGCACGCACGCACGCACGCACGCACGCACGCACGCACGCACACACACACACACACACACACACACACACACACACACACACACACACACACACACACTATAAAGATAGTAAAAGGTTTACGACATAATATTCAACATTACAGGCTCTAAACTCTCAGCCCATATAGAACAGAGCTGTGGCCCTCTCAGGCAGGCAGCCTGCATTACATCCTCATGTAATGGACTTAGAGAGACCTTTCAAGTCAGACAGTAGAGTACTGTGTCACATCACAGTGGATGACATCTGGTTTGCATCACACACATTTTAATTTCAGGGTGACCTCAGGACAAACTGCTATTGTTGTGATATAAACTGAGATGTTGTACACACATGCGTGCACGCATACACAGTTACAGTCACGCACGCACGCTCGCATGCACGCTCGCATGCACACACACACACACACACACACACACACACACACACACACACACACACACACACACACACACACACACACACACACACACACACACACACACACACACACACACACACACACACACACACACACACACACACACACACACACACACACAAGTTGGATGAGGCCAGACCATAAGACTAGCACTTGCAATAGGGATTATTATTATTTTAATTCTATTGACCTTTCACCTCACTCCTGATTTGTTTATTCTCTCTCTCTCCCTCTCTCTTTCACTTCCTTGCACCCTCCCACACCGGCTTGTTTGTTTGCGTTTGTTTACAGTTTTTTACAATCACTTTGGCACTAATTTCGGAACCTTGATGTCATTTTTCAAAACTCTAGACACAAAACTCACAACCAATGATCAAAATGCAGATTTTTCTAAACTCTAACACTTTTTCCAATTGCTTGGATACAATACACATAAAGCTAAGATCATTTGTTCATTGAACTAAAATCACCTGTTCAAAATGACACAACTTAACATCAAAGTATTACCATTTTAAAATGCAATTCACACATTACATCTGAAATGACTGTCTATTAATTTCATTACAATGATCTAACTATCAATTGATACAACTGCTCAAAATTATAAGTAACTGTTGAATTACTCTTAAAACTTCTTATGGCTGCAGGGGCAGTATTGAGTAGCTATTATATGTATATTATTATTAGTACATTTGGATAGAAAACACTCAGAAGTTTCTAAAACTGTTTGAATGATGTCTGTGAGTATAACAGAACTCATATGGCAGGCAAAAACCTGAGAAAAAAATCCAACCAGGAAGTGGGAAATCTGAGGTTTGTAGGTTTTCAACTCATCGCCTATCGAATACGCAGTGGGATATGGGTTAGTTTGCACTTCCTACAGCTTCCACTAGATGTCAACAGTTTGTAGAACCTTGTCTGATGCTTCTACTGTGAGGTGGGGCCGAAGGAGACGGGAATGAGTAAGGTCTACCATGAGCTGACCATGCTCTGACCATGCGCGTTCACATGAGAGGGAGCTCTGTTCCATCGCACTTCTGAAGACAATGGAATTCTCCGGTTGGAACTTTATTAAAGATTTACTTTAAAAACATCCTAAAGATTGATTCAATACATCTTTTGACATGTTTCTACTGACTGTTACGGAACTTTTTGACATTTCGTCTGCTTTTAGTGAACGCGCTTCCTGACTTTGGATTTGTTTACCAAACACGGTAACAAAAATAGCTATTTGGACATAAATGATGGACATTACCGAACAAAACGAAAATTTCTTGTGGAAGTGGGAGTCCTGGGAGTGCATTCCGACGAAGATCAGCAAAGGTAAGTGAAGATTTATAATGCTATTTATAACTTTTGTTGACTCCACAATTTGGCGGGTAACTGTATGGCTTCCTTTTGTGGCTGAACGCTGTTCTCAGATTATTGAATATTGTGCTTTTGCCGTAAAGCTTTTTTGAAATCTGACACAGTGGTTGGATTAAGAACAAGTGTATCTTTAATTCTATGTAAAACATGTATCTTTCATCAAAGTTTATGATGAGTATTTCTGTTATTTGATGTGGCTCTGCAATTTCTCCAGTATTTTGGAGGCATTTCTGAACATGGCGCCAATGTAAACTGAGGTTTTTGGATATAAATATGAACTTTATCGTACAAAACATATATGTATTGTGTAACATGAAGTCCTATGAGTGTCATCTGATGAAGATCATCAAAGGTTAGTGATTCATTTTATCTCTATTTCTGCTTTTTGTGACTCCTGTCTTTGGCTGGAAAAATGGCAGTGTTTTTCTGTGATTTTGCGGTGACCTAACATAATCGTTTGTGGTGCTTTCACTGTAAAGCCTTTTTGAAATCGGACACTGTGGTGGGATTAGCAAGAAGTGTATCTTTAAAATGGTGTGAAATACTTGTATGCTTGAGGAATTTTAATTGAGATTTCTGTTGTTTGAATTTGGCGCCCTGCACTTTCACTGGCTGTTGTCATATCGATCCCGTTCACGGGATTGCAGCCCTAAGAAGTTTTAATGCATAGTTTTATGGAAACTGACAAAGAATATTCCATGTTTAGATCATGAAAGTTTCAGGATAACGAGATCCATTGACATCAATTACCGTGGAACATGAACCAATTGGACTACATTATCTATGGATGTAATATTTCATCATCATTCTTTATCAGACACTGTTTCTATGGTCCCATGTACCACTTTGTACCACTAGGACCCCCTTTTGCCTCCACAACAGCCTGAATTATTCACTGTGTTGTACGTTAAGAGATGCCCTTCTGCACACCACTGTTTTAAACAGCTGTTATTTGAGCGTTTGTGGCCTTCCTGTTAGCTTGAATGAGTCTGGACATTCTCTTCTGACCTCTCTCATTAACAAGGTGTTTTTGCCCACAGAACTGCCGCTCACTGAATGTGTTTTTATCGCACCATTCTCTGTAAACTCTAGAGACTGTAGTGCGTAAAAATCCCAGGAGGGCAGCTGTTTCTGAGATGCTGGAATCACCATGTGTGGCATCAACAATCATACCACGGTCAAAGCTGCTTAGATTACTCATCTTGCCTGTTCTAATGTTTGGTCGAACAACATCTAAAGCTCTCTACTCTATATACTCTATATATTGAGTTGCAGGCAGCCACATGATTCGCTGTTTGAATGTAACCTTCCTTGATGGACTAAATCAGGTTTGTAGAGCTGATGGCATGACCTATGTCATTGTGTGGGATAATGTCAGGTTCCACCATTCTCAAATGGAGGAAGAGGAGGAGGGAGGGATGTTACGTAAAAGATGAAAAAGATGTGATCACAGTGATCACAAAAAGCCGCAATCAGCAGTGGAAACAATAACAAAGGCCTCCCCGCCACTACTTCGGTAAACAGCTGAGGGACGGGGCTGCAGAAATGTCACCACTCTCAAATTCAGACAGAGCAATGGATGCAAGGATTGACCATCCATGATATCAAAACTATAGTTTTAACCATGTTTTAAGGCTATATAATGTTTGTTTACATTTTCTTTGTTCACAAACATTAGAGTAAAACAAGCTTATATTTTGGATTCTGATGGGGGTACAAAGTTATATTTTTCAAGAATCAATCAGTACATCCAAAAATGGATGTAGCAACTGCCCCTTTAAGCTCTGATGATATAAACAGAAAATGAATGATAGAGGGAAGACAAAGTCTGCATCTCAAATCACATACTATTCCCTATAAAGTACACTACTATTGACAGAAAGTCTTCCCTCTCAATGGAACCTCTAATCCTACATGGCTCGTTCCAAGAGGCGCAGCAGGCTCTCTGTCGCTCTCTCTCAAACACACGCACACACACGTACACAAAGATCAGAGACTTAGAGGACCTATCACAGATGGCTCTAGACTTTACCACCTCTCTCTCTCTCTCTCTCTCTCTCTCTCTCTCTCTCTCTCTCTCCAATTCAATTCAATTCAATTCAATTCAAGGGGCTTTATTGGCATGGGAAACATGTGTTAACATTGCCAAAGCAAGTGAGGTAGATAATATACAAAAGTTAAATGAACAATAAAAACAGTAAACATTACACATACAGAAGTTTCAAAACAATAAAGACATCACAAATGTCATATTGTATATATACAGTGTTGTAACAATGTACAAATGGTTAAAGTACACAAGGGAAAATAAATAAGCATAAATATGGGTTGTATTTACAATGGTGTTTGTTCTTCACTGGTTGCCCTTTTCTTGTGGCAACAGGTCACAAATCTTGCTGCTGTGATGGCACACTATGGAATTTCACCCAGTAGATATGGGAGTTTATCAAAATTGGATTTGTTTTCGAATTCTTTGTGGGTCTGTGTGATCTGAGGGAAATATGTGTCTCTAATATGGTCATACATTTGGCAGGAGGTTAGGAAGTGCAGCTCAGTTTCCACCTCATTTTGTGAGCAGTGAGCACATAGCCTGTCTTCTCTTGAGAGCCATGTCTGCCTACGGCGGCCTTTCTCAATAGCAAGGCTATGCTCACTGAGTCTGTACATAGTCAAAGCTTTCCTTAAGTTTGGGTCAGTCACAGTGGTCAGGTATTCTGCCACTGTGTACTCTCTGTTTAGGGCCAAATAGCATTCTAGTTTGCTCTGTTTTTTTGTTAATTCTTTCCAATGTGTCAAGTAATTATCTTTTTGTTTTCTCATGATTTGGTTGGGTCTAATTGTGCTGTTGTCCTGGGGCTCTGTGGGGTGTGTTTGTGTTTGTGAACAGAGCCCTAGGACCAGCTTGCTTACGGGACTCTTCTCCAGGTTCATCTCTCTGTAGGTGATGGCTTTGTTATGGAAGGTTTGGGAATCGCTTCCTTTTAGGTGGTTGTAGAATTTAACGGCTCTTTTCTGGATTTTGATAATTAGTGGGTATCGGCCTAATTCTGCTCTGCATGCATTATTTGGTGTTCTACGTTGTACACGGAGGATATTTTTGCAGAATTCTGCATGCAGAGTCTCAATTTGGTGTTTGTCCCATTTTGTGAAGTCTTGGTTGGTGAGCGGACCCCAGACCTCACAACCATAAAGGGCAATGGGCTCTATGACTGATTCAAGTATTTTTAGCCAGATCCTAATTGGTATGTTGAAATTTATGTTCCTTTTGATGGCATAGAATGCCCTTCTTGCCTTGTCTCTCAGATTGTTCACAGCTTTGTGGAAGTTACCTGTGGCGCTGATGTTTAGGCCGAGGTATGTATAGTTTTTTGTGTGCTCTAGGGCAACAGTGTCTAGATGGAATTTGTGGTCCTGGCGACTGGACCTTTTTTGGAACACCATTATTTTGGTCTTACTGAGATTTACTGTCAGGGCCCAGGTCTGGCAGAATCTGTGCAGAAGATCTAGGTGCTGCTGTAGGCCCTCCTTGGTTGGTGACAGAAGCACCAGATCATCAGCAAACAGTAGACATTTGACTTCGGATTCTAGTAGGGTGAGGCCGGGTGCTGCAGACTGTTCTAGTGCCCGCGCCAATTCGTTGATATATATGTTGAAGAGGGTGGGGCTTAAGCTGCATCCCTGTCTCACCCCACGACCCTGTGTGAAGAAATGTGTGTGTTTTTTGCCAATTTTAACCGCACACTTGTTGTTTGTGTACATGGACTTTATAATGTCGTATGTTTTACCCCCAACACCACTTTCCATCAATTTGTACAGCAGACCCTCATGCCAAATTGAGTCGAAGGCTTTTTGAAATCAACAAAGCATGAGAAGACTTTGCCTTTGTTTTGGTTTGTTTGGTTGTCAATTAGGGTGTGTAGGGTGAATACATGGTCTGTTGTATGGTAATTTGGTAAAAAGCCAATTTGACATTTGCTCAGTACATTGTTTTCATTGAGGAAATGTACGAGTCTGCTGTTAATGATAATGCAGAGTATTTTCCCAAGGTTACTGTTGATGCATATTCCACGGTAGTTATTGGGGTCAAATTTGTCTCCACTTTTGTGGATTGGGGTGATCAGTCCTTGGTTCCAAATATTGGGGAAGATGCCAGAGCTAAGGACGATGTTAAAGAGTTTTAGTATAGCCCATTGGAATTTGTTGTCTGTATATTTGATCATTTCATTAAGGATACCATCAACACCACAGGCTTTTTTGGGTTGGAGGGTTTTTATTTTGTCCTGTAACTCATTCAAGGTAATTGGAGAATCCAGTGGGTTCTGGTAGTCTTTAATAGTTGATTCTAGGATTTGTATTTGATCATGTATATGTTTTTGCTCTTTATTCTTTGTTATAGAGCCAAAAAGATTGGAGAAGTGGTTTACCCATACATCTCCATTTTGGATAGATAATTCTTCGTGTTGTTGTTTGTTTAGTGTTTTCCAATTTTCCCAGAATTGGTTAGAGTCTATGGATTCTTCAATTACATTGAGCTGATTTCTGACGTCCTGTTCCTTCTTTTTCCGTAGTGTATTTCTGTATTGTTTTAGTGATTCACCATAGTGAAGGCGTAGACTCAGGTTTTCCGGGTCTCTATGTTTTTGGTTGGACAGGTTTCTCAATTTCTTTCTTAGATTTTTGCATTCTTCATCAAACCATTTGTCATTGTTGTTCATTTTCTTCGGTTTTCTATTTGAGATTTTTAGATTTGATAGGGAAGCTGAGAGGTCAAATATACTGTTAAGCTTTTCTACTGCCAAGTTTACACCTTCACTATTGCAGTGGAACGTTTTACCCAGGAAATTGTCTAAAAGGGATTGAATTTGTTGTTGCCTAATTGTTTTTTGGTAGGTTTCCAAACTGCATTCCTTCCATCTATAGCATTTCTTAATGTTACTCAGTTCCTTTGGCTTTGATGCCTCATGATTGAGTATTGCTCTGTTCAAGTAGACTGTGATTTTGCTGTGGTCTGATAGGGGTGTCAGTGGGCTGACTGTGAACGCTCTGAGAGACTCTGGGTTGAGGTCAGTGATAGAGTAGTCTACAGTGCTACTGCCAAGAGATGAGCTATAGGTGTACCTACCATAGGAGTCCCCTCGAAGCCTACCATTGACTATGTACATACCCAGCGTGCGACAGAGCTGCAGGAGTTGTGACCCGTTTTTGTTGGTTATGTTGTCATAGCTGTGCCTAGGGGGGCATATGGGGGAGGGAATGCTATCACCTGCAGGCAGGTGTTTGTCCCCCTGTGTGCGGAGGGTGTCAGGTTCTTGTCCAGTTCTGGCATTTAGGTCGCCACAGACTAATACATGTCCCTGGGCCTGAAAATGATTGATTTCCCCCTCCAGGATGGAGAAGCTGTCTTCATTAAAGTATGGGGATTCTAGTGGGGGGATATAGGTAGCACACAGGAGGACATTTTTCTCTGTTAAGATCATTTCCTTTTGAATTTCTAGCCAAATGTAAAATGTTCCTGTTTTGATTAATTTAATGGAGTGAGTTAGGTCTGCTCTGTACCAAATTAGCATACCCCCTGAGTCCCTTCCCTGTTTCACACCTGGTAGTTTGGTGGATGGGACTACCAGCTCTCTGTAACCTAGAGGGCAACCAGTGAGTCCGTCTCCTCTATACCATGTTTCTTGCAGGATGACAATGTCTGTATTACCGATTTCTTTGGTGAAGTCCGGGTTCCTGCTCTTTAGGCCAAAGGCAGATGACCTCAGGCCTTGGATATTCCAGGATGATATAGTGAAGGCTTTTTGTTCCATAAAGTGTCCAATGTTGTTGGTCGTGGTTTGGCCTCAGGCCAGTAAGTGTGAGCAGAGCCTGCTGAGCATCTGGTACATGCTGTTGGCTTGGGCGAGTGTAAGAGTGGGGGTTGGGCCTGTTTGCCCGCTCGCTACCTGGGCGTATGTGTGACTTCCATGTTGATGCCCTCTTTGCGGGGGTGGGGTGCATGGGGTGGGCAGGAGTGGCATAGGTCTGATCTGAGGGGGCCTAAATGGGGTGTGGGCATGGCTGATGTGGGGGGGTGTTGATTGGTTGGGGAGGGGGTGTGGATGTGTCTGGGGGTGCTGTGGTCTGGATGTAAGTCCTCTTGGCGTGGGTGCTCTATGTGTAGGTCCAGGGGCGGGTCCTGCAGGTCTTGGAGGGTGTCTCGCTGGTCTGGGTGGGGTGTCTCTTGATCTGTTGCTCCTGTGTGAAGTGTTGGGGCTGCGTTTGAGAGCGATGTCCTTTAGAGTCCGGGCAAAGGTGGGCACTGCTGCCTTGTAGAGGTGGACCTGGTCATAGAGGCTGTTCAAGTCCATGGTGGAGTGGTGGGCCAGGAAAACATTTGGTTTTGAGGCACAGTCACGGGAAATGCTTGCGTTTACCCGCTGTATTGTAGCAGGGTGGAAGTCTTTTCGTGGTAGCAGGGTGGAGATAACCACTTGTAAGTTGGGGAAAGTAGAAGAAGCTTTTTCAATCACTCCCTTCAGTGCTGTGGCCACCCTTTCCTGCTGTGCTCTCAGGTCGTTTGTGCCTGTGTGTATTATTATGTGGCTAGGTGAGCCTAGTTTGTCCTCAGACAGAAGGTCTAGGGCGCGCTGGGTGTTTGGACACCAGAGTTTAGACACACTGTGTTTGGGAAAAAGTTTTTTTTCTTCTATATATTTCCCATTTGAGTCCATAAGGAGAACAATCTGTGTCTTGTGTTTGTCCTCAGTGGGTGTGGGGGGGTTGTCAGGAGGGCTATCAGGGTGGCTGACAGGGTGGGTGCTCAGAGGGGGTGAGAGCTTCTGGGCTTGGGGTTTTTCTTTTGTCTGTTCTGCTGTGATGTCGACTCTATGGTCAGGGTCTGGTGTGGACTGTTCTGCTGTGATGTCGACTCTATGGTCAGGGTCTGGTGTGGACTGTTCTGCTGTGGTGTCGAGACTTTTGTCGGGTGCTGAGGTGGGCTGTTCTGCTGGCTTCTCTGTGGGGATGGCCACCTCTCTAGTGGGTTGTTCTCTGTCATACGCCTTCCCCCTCAACCTCTCCTCCAGCAGTCTGATCCTCTCCTCCATCCCCCTCACACTCTCCTCCAGCAGTCTGCTCCTCTCCTCTAGTGCTCTGTTCTGCTCCTGCTCCTGCTCCTGCTCTTTCTCTTGTAGATGTTGTCTCACCACTGTCCAGAGTGCAGATATGTCTCTCTCCACCTCCAGCACTCTGGGTCTGGTTAAGGGGGTGTTGTTGTGCTGGACTGTTGTCTGGGTCTGTGCTGACTGGAGTGTAATCACCTGCTGTTCCAGCTCCACCTGCCTTACCTCCAGCTGGGTGAATTTATCCTTCATTTCAATGAGGGAGAAGTACTCTGTACTGGGAGGTTGACTGTCTGCTGAGGGTTGCTCGTCTGTGGGGTTATATGATAAAGAGGTCTGGTCTGACCCGCTTGGGGTGGGGGTATCTTTATCAAGGGAGAGCTTCTCCTGCTGGGCTAATTCTTTGATTAGGTGAAAGTCCAGCTGAAACTGTTTGGGGTTGCCCTGTACCATTACTGTTCCAGACTTATAAAGATTTATGTTAGCTGACTCAGAGTCCTCGTTGTCAAGTATCCTGAGTTTCCACCCCTCGTTAACCCCCCCTCTCTTAACAGAGGGGTAGTGTGCTAATATAGCACTGTGCCATGCCAGGGGATGGGTTGTGTGGAAGATAAGGTTGCTGATGTTCCCATTTTTGTAATAGTCAGCAAAAAGTGTCTCTTGATTTTCCATAAGGAGCTTCATTTTGTGATCTTTTCTTGCCTTATCATTCTTTACATACACAGGGTACTGTATTTTAATTACCTCTGAACAGCAGGAGGGAGCTTCTAAGGCCTCTCCATTTGGTTGGGGTAGGATATTCGACTCTCCTGCCATTGTTGGGCTAATGGGCTTTGACACCTCTCACTTGACACGTAAGTGCTAGTTGGAGCTGTATCAAGCTTGGCAGAATTATGTTATCATTCCGTCCTTATAAAGTAATGTCATGTATTTTTCTTCTTGGCTTTTGGAAATAGAATATAGTTTCAGACTAAACATTACTCACTCAGTTCCAGGTTGGGTGGTGTTTTCAGGTTTCTGTTGTTTTCCAGAGAATTTGCTGTATAGAATAATAATCCTTGGTAGTTGTGAACCATTCAGGTGATTCCGTAATTCCGTCCAAAATCGGGTTGTAGGTTTTGAGTTTTGATTTGAAGTGAGGGTTATGTTGTAGAGGGTAGCATCCTGTATGTGTTCCTGACAAAAAATCCAAGTTCATCTAACTCTAAATCTATCTTTTTTAAAGAAAATGCTGAAAAATGCAGGAGCTCATCTGATCGTGACCTCTGCTCTCTCTCTCTCTCTCTCTCTCTCTCTCTCTCTCTCTCTCTCTCTCTCTCTCTCTCTCTCTCTCTCTCTCTCTCTCTCTCTCTCTCTCTCTCTCTCTCTCTCTCTCTCTCTCTCTCTCTCTCTCTCTCTCTCTCTCTCTCTCTCTCTCTCTCTCTCTCTCTCTCTCTCTCTGTGTCTGTGTCTCTCTGTGTCTCTGTCTCTCTCTCTGTGTGTCTATGTGTCTCTGTCTCTGTCTCTCTCTCTGTGTGTCTATGTGTCTCTGTCTCTCTGTGTCTCTCTCCCTCTCTGTGTCTCTCTCTCGCTGTCTCTCTCTCTCTCTCTCTCTCTCTCTCTCTCTCTCTGTGTGTCTCTCTGTGTGTCTGTCTCTCTCTCTCTCTCTCTCTCTCTCTCTCTCTCTCTCTCTCTCTCTCTCTCTCTCTCTCTCTCTCTCTCTCTCTCTCTCTCTCTCTCTCTCTCTCTCTCTCTCTCTCTCTCTCTCTCTCTCTCTCTCTCTCTCTCTCTCTCTCTCTCTCTGTGTCTGTGTCTCTGTCTCTGTCTCTGTGTCTGTGTCTCTCTCTCTCTCTCTCTCTCTCTCTCTCTCTCTCTCTCTCTCTCTGTCTCTTTCTCTGTCTCTGTCTCTGTGGCTCTCTCTCTCTGTCTCTGTGGCTCTCTCTCTCTGGCTCTGTGGCTCTCTCTCTCCCTGGCTCTGGCTCAAATAATAATATAAAATGGCAGTAAATAATAATACAAAATTAAATACCTAAATAATAACAATAAAATGGTAACAGTCAATAGTAGAATGTAATGTAATAAATATAAAAATCGAAATATGGAAAATTAAACTATAACTAACTTATAACTAAATAACGGTCATCTTCACCATTACATCAGTACTACAACTACTATCATCATTTCCACTACTACCACCACCACCATCATTAAACTGCTATCATTACCATTACCACCCATACCACTACTATTTGGAATGATAAACAATGATAAGAACAGTAATAACAATAATAAGTAAATTACTGTTTACTATGCAGATGTTATTATTCAGTATCCCTCAGGCTATGGCAGGCAAACACATATTTGGCTGCAAGAGGAGCCATTGCTCCTTCGCCCATGAGTATTTTTAGTTTTCCCTCTGGGTTTAATAAGTTACAATTTGGAATAAATGTAGTCATTTCTGTGAATAATGTATCTCTTGGTGAGGAATATTTATCACAGTAAAGGAGAAAGTGCATCTCTGTTTCTACCTCCCCTGTCAGGCAGTGACCACATACACGCTCCTCTTTGGGTAGACATGTCTTTTTATGTCTGCCGGTTTCTATTGCTGTCACGTTCCTGACCTATTTTCTGTTGTTTTGTATGTGTTAGTCGGTCAGGGCGTGAGTGTGGGTGGGCATTTCTATGTTTTCTGTTTCTATGTTGGTTTAAAGGGTGACCTAATATGGCTCTCAATTAGAGAGATGTTTTTCATTTCCTCTGATTGAGAGTCATATTAAGGTAGGTGTTTTCACACTGTTTGTTTGTGGGTGGTTGTCTTCCGTGTCTGTGCACCACACGGGACTGTTTTCGGTTTGTTAGTTTTATGTAGTCTGTTCCTGTTCATGCGTTCTTCACGTTATATGTAAGTTCGTGTTCAGGTCTGTCTGCATCGTTTATTTGTTTTGTTAGTTTATTCAAGTATAGTTTGTTTTTCGTCGTGTTCTAATAAATCATTATGTATTCACAACCCGCTGCGCCTTGGTCGAATCACTACTCCTCCTCTTCGTATGAAGAGAGAGAGGAACGCCGTTACAATTGCCAATCGGTGGTCACTCAGCCTGTACTTGGTAAGGATCTGTCTCTGCTTCGTATCTCTGACAGAGTAGAGATAATCAGCCAATTCATATTCTCTGTTTAGGGCCAGATAGCAATTTAGTCGGCTTTGGGATTTTGTTTTGTTTTTCCAATGTTGTATATATGAGTCCTTTGATTGGTTCATGATTTTGTTTATTGGAATTCTTTCTTTTGAAGCAGTGCTGGTGTCAGCTTGGTTGGTTAGGTCCAACACCAGCTGACTGAGAGGGCTCGTTTCTGGGCTCAGCTCTTGGGTTTGAAGTGCTTTAAATTGCAGACTCGAATTTGGACTTGAATTTAGATGTAGCCAAAATTTGAATGATCTTTTCTGTATTTTCATTATTACTGGAAAGCGGCCCAATTCTGCCCTACATGCATTAGTTGGTGTATTTCTCTGGACTTGTAGGATTTTCCGACAGAATTCTGCATGTAGGGCTTCAATTGGATGTTTGTCCCACATTTTAAAGTCCAGTTTATTGAGTGGCCCCCAAACCTCACTTCCATAAAGAGCTATTGGTAGGATTACACTGTCAAATATTTTGGTCCAAATTCTAATTGGGATGTTGATTTTGAATAATTTCATTTTTATTGCATACAATGCTCTGCAGGCTTTTTCTTTGAGTGCATTCACTGCCATATTGTCACGTTCCTGACCTGTTTTCCTTTTCCACTCCGCTTGGTCCTGTTTGGGTGGGTGTTTCTGTAACGGCTGTCGTAGTCGTTCTCCTCCTCAGACGAGGAGGAGCATGGATCGGACCAAGAAGCAGAGTGGTAAGTGTTCATTATTTAATGAAAAAACAACAAAACACTTCAAAATACAAAAACCAGCAAACGTGACTAACCCGAAACAGTCCTGTGTGGCCCAAACGCTGACACAGGAACAAACACCCACCAAACACAAGTGAAACCCAGGCTGCCTAAGTATGATTCTCAATCAGGGACAACGATTGACAGCTGTCTCTGATTGAGAATCATACCAGGCCGAACACAAAATCCCAACATAGAAAATCAAACCTAGACCAACCCACCCAACTCACGCCCTGACCAACTAAAACAAATACAAAACAAAGGAAAACAGGTCAGGAACGTGACACATATTAAAGTTTCCCGATGCAGATATGGTCAGACCAAGGTAGGTGTAAAATTTAGTGTGTTCAATTATGGTGTTGTTCAGGGTGAATTTATATTTGTGTTTCTGACATCTGTTTTTTGGGGGGGAAATCATGATTTTCGTTTTTGGGAAATTTATTGCCAGGGCCCAATTATGGCAATATTGCTCTAGAATATTAATGTTCTGTTGAAGACCTTCTTTGGTTGGTGATAGAAGTACCAAGTCATCAGCATATATCAGGTATTTCACCTCTCTGTCAAATAGTGTGAGTCCTGGGGCTGGAGAATGGTCCAACATGTCTGCTAATTCATTGATATAAATGTTGAAAAGATTTGGACTCAAACTGCAGCCTTGTCTCACACCTCGACATTGTGAAAATAATTCTGTTCTTTGGTTTTTGATTTTTATTGCACACTTGTTTTCTGTGTACATACATTTTATTAAGCATCCTTACCACCAAGCCCACTTTGGAGAATTTTGTAGAATAGCCCTTCGTGCCAAATAGAATCAAATGCTTTTTTAAAGTCAATAAAGCAAGCAAAGATTTTGCCCTCTTTTTTTTTGTGGACGTGTTTATTAATTAGTGTGTGTAAGGTGTATATATGGTCAGTAGTGCGATGGTTAGGGAGAACGCCAATTTGACATTTAGTTATTACATTTTTTTCTTGAAGAAAGGTTTGAATTCTTGAATTCAAAATGGTACAGAAAACCTTTCCTAAGTTACTGTTTACGCAAATTCCCCTGTAATTATTGGGTTCTGATTTGTCTCTCTCTCTCTCTCTCTTTCTCTCGCTCTCTGTCTCTCGCTCTCTGTCTCTCGCTCTCTGTCTCTCGCTCTCTGTCTCTCGCTCTCTGTCTCTCGCTCTCTGTCCCGCTCTCTGTCCCGCTCTCTGTCCCGCTCTCTGTCTCTCTCTCTGTCTCTCTCTGTCTCTCTCTTCTAACGGCCATGCATTACAGTTTAAGAGTTTCCAAGTGTAAATAAATGAATAAATGATGAGATGTCAAGGCTGAGTGGAGTCTTCAGTTTCAATTGAGAATGTCATTTCTTGTCCACCCCACACCTTATGTCCTCAATAAACACGCTATACTGTTGGATAGGACGTAATAACTCATCAACACCACAATGGATCCAATGTCATCTAGATTGGATGTTCAAGGAAATGAAAACAGACATCCCAGGATGTTGACTTCAAGACAAACATCTTGAGCAGCAACAAGGAAGCACAACAAACCTGTAGGACATTCTATAATGTCCTTCTTCTTGAGGTGATGTCAGCTTTTTCACTATATGGATTGTTGACCTCCTGCATTTACTCTTTAGCTGAAGGACATTCCACGGTGTCCTTGTAGGAGTTCACAAACAAAACACTTCAAAACGGTGTATATGTGAGCAGGGAGAGTGAGTGTGTGTGCCTGCGTGCTCGTGTGTGTGTGTGTGCGTGTGTGCGTGCGTGCGTGCAAGCGTGTGTGTGTGTGTGTGTGTGTAAACAGGAGGTTCAGGGAGAGAGACTGCTGTACAATTGATACCTGGAACACCCGGAATAGAGGAGACACTTCTCTCTGGAGGGAGACAGGGAAGTGTGTGTGTCTGCCTGTGTTCTGAGTAACTGCTCATTAATGAACAGAGTGTAAGAACGTCTGTGTGTGTGTGTGTGTGTGTGGGTCTTTGTGTGTGCGTGTGTGTTTGTACACACACATGTATGTGGTTAGTGGTTTGTGATTGCTGCCCATCCCCAGTCTCTTGCAGTAGTCCTGTGAAATGTGCTGACATTTGTGCTGACACGTGTGAAAGGTCAGTGTACACATTAGACAGGAGCAGAGGGCATATTACCCTCACACACTCTTCTCCCCTGTGAATTATTACATGTGAATTATTATGTGGATTAGAATTAATGGACATTTTTGTAGGGGTTGATACATTTTTCTTTAGGGCAAATTAAGTCTGAAATTGCATCTTTTAAAAGCCTTTTTAAAACTCAAATACACTTCAAGTTTGCATTTCTTTGCAGGACAATTCAAAGGAACAAAAGAGTGATCAAATTAAGATCCTACATCTGTATCTATCGTACTCTACCTCCCCATTCCCCTATTCTCCTTTCTTCTACTTCCCTGTCTTACTCCGTCTCTTCTCATCACTATCTTCTCCTCTCCCTCTTCCCTCTTCCCTATTTTACTTCGCCTCCCCATCCCTCTCTTCTAACTTCCACTCTTCTCTTCTCTTCTCCATGTCCCTCTCTTACTGTCCTCATCTCCCTCTCTTCTCCTCTCTTATCCCCATCCCTCTCTCCTATCCTCCTGCTTTGCAGACAGAGTATGTTCCTTGGCGAGGTAATGAGTTTCTTTATGATTAGTGATAGGCTCTTATTGCTAATCTATAAGTCATCACTCACATTCAAACACATGATGATTTATCTCAGTGACTCAGAACATAATGTATATTGACCAGTTAACTTGTCTTGTTTCCCATGTATAATGTTTCTGATGAGCTATAGATACTGTTCCTTTGTTCTGTTTTTGTACATCTTAGGAGTTTTCTATATGAAAACCAGTGGCGGCAGGTAGTCTAGCAGTTAATAGCGTTGGGCCAGTAACCGAAAGGCCGCTGGTTTGACTCCCGAGCCGACTAGGTGAAAAATCTTTCGGTGTGCCATTGAGCAAAATCCTAATTGCTCCTGTAAGTCACTCTGGATAAGAGCATCTGCTTGCTAAATGACCAGAATGTCAAACGTTCTCCCTATAAGAAGAGAGTGAAAACATTGAATTGGAAGGTTTAGGGTTGGAGCGGTTTGGAAGGTTTAGGGTGGGAGTGGTTTGGAAGGTTTAGGGTTGGAAGGATTAGGGTTGGAGTGGTTTGGAAGGTTTAGGGTTGGAGTGGTTTGGAAGGTTTAGGGTAGGAGTGGTTTGGAAGATTTAGGGTTGGAAGGATTAGGGTTGGAGTGGTTTGGAAGATTTAGGATGGGAGTGGTTTGGAAGGTTTAGGGTTGGAAGGTTTAGGGTTGGAGTGGTTTGGAAGGTTTAGGGTGGGAGTGGTTTGGAAGGTTTAGGGTGGGAGTGGTTTGGAAGATTTAGGGTGGGAGTGGTTTGGAAGATTTAGGGTGGGAGTGGTTTGGAAGGTTTAGGGTTGGAAGGTTTAGGGTTGGAGTGGTTTGGAAGGTTTAGGGTGGGAGTGGTTTGGAAGATTTAGGGTTGGAGTGGTTTGGAAGGTTTATGGTTGGAATGTTTAGGGTTGGAGTGGTTTGGAAGGTTTAGGGTGGGACTGGTTTGGAAGATTTAGGGTTGGAGTGGTTTGGAAGGTTTAGGGTGGGAGTGGTTTGGAAGGTTTAGGGTTGGAGTGGTTTGGAAGGTTTAGGGTGGGAGTGGTTTGGAAAATTTAGCGTGGGAGTGGTTTGGAAGATTTAGGGTGGGAGTGGTTTGGAAGGTTTAGGGTTGGAAGGTTTAGGGTTGGAGTGGTTTGGAAGGTTTAGGGTGGGAGTGGTTTGGAAGGTTTAGGGTTGGAAGGTTTAGGGTTGGAGTGGTTTGGAAGGTTTAGGGTTGGAGTGGTTTGGAAGATTTAGGGTAGGAGTGGTTTGGAAGATTTAGGGTTGGAAGGTTTAGGGTTGGAGTGGTTTGGAAGGTTTAGGGTGGGAGTGGTTTGGAAGATTTAGGGTGGGAGTGGTTTAGAAGATTTAGGGTGGGAGTGGTTTGGAAGGTTTAGGGTTGGAAGGTTTAGGGTTGGTGTGGTTTGGAAGGTTTAGGGTGGGAGTGGTTTGGAAGATTTAGGGTTGGAGTGGTTTGGAAGGTTTATGGTTGGAATGTTTAGGGTTGGAGTGGTTTGGAAGGTTTAGGGTGGGACTGGTTTGGAAGATTTAGGGTTGGAGTGGTTTGGAAGGTTTAGGGTGGGAGTGGTTTGGAAGGTTTAGGGTTGGAGTGGTTTGGAAGGTTTAGGGTGGGAGTGGTTTGGAAAATTTAGCGTGGGAGTGGTTTGGAAGATTTAGGGTGGGAGTGGTTTGGAAGGTTTAGGGTTGGAAGGTTTAGGGTTGGAGTGGTTTGGAAGGTTTAGGGTGGGAGTGGTTTGGAAGGTTTAGGGTTGGAAGGTTTAGGGTTGGAGTGGTTTGGAAGGTTTAGGGTTGGAGTGGTTTGGAAGATTTAGGGTAGGAGTGGTTTGGAAGATTTAGGGTTGGAAGGTTTAGGGTTGGAGTGGTTTGGAAGGTTTAGGGTGGGAGTGGTTTGGAAGATTTAGGGTGGGAGTGGTTTGGAAGGTTTAGGGTTGGAAGGTTTAGGGTTGGAAGGTTTAGGGTTGGAGTGGTTTGGAAGGTTTAGGGTGGGAGTGGTTTGGAAGGTTTAGGGTTGGAAGGTTTAGGGTTGGAGTGGTTTGGAAGGTTTAGGGTTGGAGTGGTTTGGAAGGTTTAGGGTGGGAGTGGTTTGGAAGGTTTAGGGTTGGAAGGTTTAGGGTGGGAGTGGTTTGGAAGGTTTAGGGTCGGAGTGGTTTGGAAGGTTTGTGTGCATTTATTAATTTATTCCACAGCCTCCCGTAAGGACCCTCTACTACTTTCTCTGTAACAATATCTCTATTCTACTCAGGGTAGACCAGCCCTGGACCCTCCAGAAATAAAATGTAAAAGGAGAACGGAAAAAAGTCTACACCATGCTAATTTGATTGAGTGTTTGTGGTGTCATCCCTCCTCCTTCCTCCTCTCCTCCCTCTCTCATCTCCTCATACCACTTTCCTCTCCTGTTGTACATGGTAATTGAATTTGCCAGGGAAAGTGAGGGCTGATTGTATTGCTTGGGTTATCGCCATGGTGTGCCTGAGGGATGCTTGGGGCGTCGCCGTGGAAACCCCCCATACTATCCCCGGGTGCTCCATCTCTCCCCGAAATATGGAGGGAACGAGACAGACACATTAGGGCAGGGAAAGTTTCCCAACTCGATCTAGAGTTGGAAAGTTTAGGCATGCAATGCTTGTCTACGAGAGTGATTGGTAGCAAGCTTACATGGCGGCACCAGGGGTGAAGAGGTCATCTGCAAGAGTCAAAACATTCATTACCAACTATGATACTGTAGCGAAGTCAGGGGGTCGTTCCAACCGGGGATTGAACCCTGGACCTTACCCAACACTCTAACCGTTACACCAAGAGATTCCAGGTTGTTTAATGTGTGTTAAATTGGCTTTTATACCAACAAAAATATCAGGCCGAAGCGAGATGGATATATTCTAACCAAATCACTGGATAACCAATAGGATGGCTGTATTGTGATGCCAACGAATCATGGTTGTACACTAAGATCTATTACGAAACCAAAGAGACACATCACAACCAAAAAAAGTCAACAAATCCCCAATGAAGTGCTTTCCCGTTGCACTAAATCCAATGGACCAATGGGTCTGTGTTAATCAAGTCTGGTCACGAAAGTGCAGTAACACAAAGATTTAAGAGATTTATAATAGTCTTGTGTTTGAAGCACAGAGCGTGTTATATATGCAGGATTATACTGAAGCCCTTCATAGTTCCCCATGAAACATGCCATGGAGCAGCTTATGAGAGGGGAATCAGATCTCTTATGCCCAAATCTGCCCTCCCTGCTGCTTCTGAGAGTCACACACAGTCACGACAGCGAGGGCAGTGGAAGAGGAGAGAGAGAGGCAGACAAAGACCGAAACCATTCCAAATACTCAACAGATCTGTCCCTATGTCTTTGGCCTTATCTCTTAGGCCTGTGTACAGTTGAGAGGTTTAAGAGGAGCAGTAGGATACAGAGCAGACCTGTCTCTGTGGTCTGACTCCTGGGCCGTTGACCCACCCATCCCCCAGACAGGCAGATCATGAGCAATCTGCCATGCTATTCAATTTGCAATGGCTGTCTCTGCCACCCCAAACATCTCTTACCCTCTCTAACCCTCCAATCCCCCATAGGCCGCCCATCTCAGCAAGCAACCAAGCCCTGAATCTGGGCTTTGCTCCAATCCCCCCTACTTCTCTCTCTCTCCCTCTCTCTCCCTCTCTCTCCCCCTCTCTCCCCCTCTCTCCATCCAGCTCCACAGGCTGTGAATCCATCCACCACCTGCCCCCACCGCTCTCTTCCTCTCCTCCGCTATCCCCCTCTTCCTCCCTCTTTCCTCTCCTCCCTATCTCCTCTCTTCCATGCTCCAGCCAGCTCTACAGGCTGTGGCTAGCTGATACACAGGCCCATTCATTTCCTCTCTCTGATTCAGAAAGCCCACCAGCCTAGCCTGTGTGTGTGTGTGTGTTTAACTCAGTTCACTGACTGTCTACATATTCATAGTGTATAAAGGGGCTTACAACACAAAAAGCCTGGCAAAGACTGTCTGTGTGTGTTTCTGTTTGGTCACACAGTTGAATCGAGGTCATATTAGAAGTTGAGTGCTTTGGAGCGATTGTACACCGTACACAGGGATAGCTAAAGTGTTTAGGCACAGGAGAGTGGTGCGGAAAAGGGCTGGACTGGCAGGAGGGACAGGGGATTTGGAGAGAAGTGCTGGAGCTTTTAAGATGCAAATGTTCTTTTCAAGATTCTCCTCTCATCTGAGAGAGGAGAGGAGGGGAGGGGAGGGGAGGGGAGAGGAGGGGAGGGGAGGGGAGAGGAGAGGAGAGGAGAGGAGAGGAGAGGAGAGGAGAGGAGGGGAGGGGAGAGGAGGGGAGGGGAGCGGAACACCGGCAGCTGGAGTGGTGTGTCACACCGAAGAAATGGCTTTTCAAAAAGAGCCGTGAGACAAACCGCAACGTTAACACAAAAATGATATTAATGTCAAATGATAAGGCATACTATGGGAGGTTGAAGACAGTACGGAGACACTGTACAGGTTTACATACATGTACAGTATGTGTGTATGTACTGTATGTGTGTGTGTG